>NC_041400.2:111922576-111947576 GCF_900747795.2 Erpetoichthys calabaricus | reverse complement strand
GGTAAACGTTGGTGGACAGCCATTTTTAGGTCTGTCCAGAGATGCTCAAAAGGCCAAAAAGTTCTATCTTGGTCTCATCAGACCAGAGAATCTTATTTCTCACCATCTCAGAGTCCTTCAGGTGTCTTTTAGCAAACTCCATGCGGGAGTTGGCCTTAATTCTAAGCGGTATGTGTGGAGACAACCAGGCACTGCTCATCACTTGTCCAGTACAGTCCCCACATTGAAGCATGGCGGTGGCAGCATCATGCTGTGGGGGTGTTTTTCAGCTGCAGGGACAGGACGACTGGTTGCAATCGAGGGAAAGATGAATGCGGCCAAGTACAGGGATATCCTGGACAAAAACCTTCTCCAGAGTGCTAAGGACCTCAGACTGGGCCGAAGGTTTACCTTCCAACAAGACAATGACCCTAAGCACACAGATAAAATAACGAAGGAGTGGCTTCACAACAACTCTGTGACTGTTCTTGAATGGCCCAGCCAGAGCCCTGACTTAAACCCAATTGAACATCTCTGGAGAGACCTAAAAATGGCTGTCCACCAATGTTTACCATCCAACCTGACAGAACTGGAGAGGAGCTGCAAGGAGGAATGGCAGAGGATCCCCAAATCCAGGTGTGAAAAACTTGTTGCATCTTTCCCAAGAAGACTCATGGCTGTATTAGCTCAAAAGGGTGCTTCTACTAAATACTGAGCAAAGGGTCTGAATACTTAGGACCATGTGATATTTCTGTTTTTCTTTTTTCATAAATCTGCAACAATTTCAAAAATTTTTTTTTTGTCTGTCAATATGGGGTGCTGTGTGTACATTAATGAGGGAAAAAATTAATTTAAATGATTTTAGCAAATGGCTGCAATATGACAAAGAGTGAAAAATTGAAGGGGGTCTGAATACTTTCCATACCCACTGTGTGTGTATATATATATATATATATATATATATATATATATATATATATATATATATATATATATAAAAATGCAGATTTGTTAAAATGCATAAAGAACAAGGTAGAACGTATTAAACATAAATGTAAACCAATAATATCTGTCTACTAGTTAATTGATGAACAATGGCCAGTTGACACTGGTGGGGATTTGTACATATCCGAGAAAGTCAAAAATAAAGTCACAGTCCTGGAGACCTTAACCAACTGGTTGCCTACCCGCTCCTCGGTTTTCTATGGTGGAGTCTGTGCTGGCCACCCAGCTGTTAACGGACCCTTATCCAAGATGATTTTTCCATGTATAAGAGAGCAGCCTGGCAGTAGAGCAATGGCACTAAATGCCACATTCAGATACCTAGAAAAGAAATAGAATGTTGAAGGATTAGTAATGGTTTAGAAATATTGCGATACTTGTATTTCTGTACAAATGACTAACAAACAGAAATGCAGTATGCACAGCTATTCAGCAGCTCTAGTCAGGGTATGCTAGGCTAAAGTAGTAGGAAGTCTTTAGCTGGGTTTTAAAAGCTGAGCCTGAAGGGACATCTGTTATATTAGCAGGCAGATCATTCCACAGCTTTGGGGCATTGTAACTAAAACCTCGACCTCCCACTCTTATTTTATTAATCATTGGATTCTTAAGTAGGCCGGCATCAACAGATCTCAATGTGTGTTTTAGGTTGTATGCAATGATAAGCTCATATATGTATGCAGGGCCTTGGCCATTTAAAGCTTTAAAAGTTAAAAAGAGGATTTTGAAATCAGACCTAAACTTAACTGTGAGCAAATGTAAGGACTTAAGAACTGGAGTTATGTGTTCATACTTTCTGGTTCGTTTAAGCCAAGCAAAATGACACCTTTTATTGGCTAACTAGAAAGATTACAATATGCAAGCTTTCGAGGCAACTCAGGCCCCTTCTTCAGGCAATCTACATCTTGCCTGAAGAAGGGGCCTGAGTTACCTCGAAAGCTTGCATATTGTAATCTTTCTAGTTAGCCAATAAAAGGTGTCATTTTGCTTGGCTTTTCTCTACATTCATAATGGCTAACACGGTACAACACCCTAGTACTACTGGTTCGTTTAAGAATTTTAGCAGCTAAAAGATGAACTTTAACATAAGCTTTAGTTTTTTCGCACACTGAAACAGGCTGTCTTCCAAAATTTACCTCTATTTTTCATGATTCATTCTTTGCTCTTTTTTAACCACCATAATGCTACCACTAACCATACTTGTATCTGGGTGGATATGGCAATATCGATCCAAATAGGATAGCAGTTGGTAATACAGATTAGTAGGTTTCATTTGAAATGGCAGCACAAGCATTCTGCATTTTGTTTGTGTGTATATAAAACAGAGATGGCTTTTATTGGAAAACAACTACTGTGACCTTTTAGCAAAGGCACACTCATACACATGCATTGCATTGGGTCAATTTAGAGTGGTAAAATAATGTAATATAAAAATCTTTTGAGTTGTGAGAGGAAACAGGAGCTTATCTGTGAAAGTCTGTCAACATAGATATAAACCATTGCCCTGTGAGGCAGCATCATAAACAAGTACACCACATCACTACCCAGTAATATTCTGTCATTCTGAAATTCTTTAATCCTTTCCTCTAAAACTTTAAAAAATAAATTGTAATGACTTCTTACCATTAAGCTTGCAATGCTATAAATGTGTTATCAACAGAATGGAATAATGACACGACTAAAATATGTTTCAGCTGGTCACTGATGCGTTTGGCAATGGTGCAGTTGGTTCTTTACAACTTGAAGACTTTGTATCCAATGGCAGGCCATGATCTATCAGGTAATTACAGTTTACTTGTTGAAATATAATAAACATAAATAAAATTGACAAGTAATTTATAGAAGTATAAAAAAATACTAGTTTTCAAATGCAGTTTAGGAAAACCTACGTATTTAAGATTAGATATTCCTTTAGCAGTATCCCGTTACAAAAATAATTGCTATGAAAACAATGATGAATAGTTACTGTAGCTTTATATTGTTTTTCATTGGCCATCAAATTAAAACAAATACTGTTGACATTTAAAGACTGTTGAGAGAAACTGCATTCTGTGACAAATGACTGATGAATATAGTAAAGAAGGTAAACATAAATATACAGATGGTCTATTCTTTTTATGTTTCGTCAATATAGTATATCGTAGGGGTGTGCCAGTAGGATGCTTACCTTATTTAAGTAACTAAAAAATACAGAGAGTAGATGATTATTCTGATTTTTGTCCAATGAGAATAAGGCACTCCTATGACTGATTCAAAAAATTTAAAAATAGTTTAAATGTATTTTTTATTTGAAAATATAGCTTTGTAAAACTAACAGTGTATTTTTTTTAAAACAGCTTACTATTAACTGTAGCCTACAGAATAGGCAGTGGTACAAATTAGTTTTTTCAATTTCAACACAGTTTTTTTTGTTTTTTTTAAACAGAGAGCTCAAACTTGTATTTAAAACTGCTTTACTGCAAAATATAGCCTACAAATAATCAAGAAATTTCAGTTATAACTGTTTATAAACTGAATCATAAATATTGTACTTGAATTGGAGAAAATCTACCAAGATAAAGCAACTGTGGGGGGAATTGTGTGTGTCCTCAGAATGCTTGAAACAATGCCAGCAAATAGCCTGTTTTAAGGTTTCTAAGTTTCTTTATCATTTATTTTGAAACCAAAGTTATTGCTGTCTGCAGCAGCTATATTTGGCTTTAAAATATCAGTATCACTCCTCTTTTTATTCTTACCTAAGGTTGCTAACAGGACAGCATCACTGGAACAGTGGCCAAGGGTAGAAACTGTCCAGTCATTGCTCAGAACCACAACATCTAATGAAATCAATTTTTGAAGCCTCGGCATGTTTGCAAAGAGTAGTGTTGTAGTGTTCGTTAACACTGGTATTTTTATATTCCTACTTATTTTTGAAATTAACATTTTAATAACTGCAGCTTGAATGCATTACTGCATTTAACAGTGCATGATGCTCTTGACTCATTGTTAAAATTCTGTCTGGAAAAACAAATAAATACCACCTGTAAATCGGGTGTTACATGTAAAAGGAGCATATCGCTATGGTGTACTGGTTAACTGTCTAGCATCATATTCCTATCACATTGTCCCAAAGATATAAAAGCCTACAGTAAACTAACATTTTTATAAGATGTTTTAACCTTATCTCCTACTTAAATTGTATGTAGACCTATTGTAAAAAATGCATAGGTACTTGTTAAAAAAAACAATCATATGTAGTTTTCAAAATGTCTAATATTCCTAAGGTCTTATTGCTTCATGGTTTTATGATTTTATTTACTACTGATTTTTTTTTGTATATAATACTTTACATAGCACTTTGCAATTCAAATTCTTGAAAGTATGTGGAAATGCTAATATAAAATACATTCTTTTGTTGAATCCCAAAAACTACAAACTGTTCTGGATTCAGGACTCTAAACCATTGATTCCTCTGTACCTTTCAGAGTTACCGGTTGTTTCTCCTCTTTGCCATTCCATTCTTAAGACTTTGCAAAGGTGGGAGCAGGTACTTCTTAAACGACTAGAGATTTTTGGTGGTCCACCCTCTGAATATATTTTAACAAACTCTTTGGAAGACACAGTGTCATCTGGACCTGCTCTTCTGCGTCACAAGGCATTGTTGGAACCAGCAAACACCCCTTTCCGGCAAGTATATTTATTTTATTAATTTTTATATTCATATTGATTTTTGTTATTATAGAATAATCAAGGGTTTATTATTGTAAGCATGTGTATCATGGCTCTGCAAAAAGATACAAACTTGTTTTTGGCTGTATTTGATTTTTTAATTTCAGTTGTGATAGGTTGTGACAAGATATTGTTTTAAAAATATTCATATCATATATAATAAATATTAGTAATGGCCTAATAGTAACAGGCTAATGGTAAAACATTTTTATAATTTCTTGATATTTGATTAACATCTACAGAGTACAACTTAAACATTCTTTACTTGTGAATTCCTCCTCATGCTTTCTTGAATATGAGAATGTTCTAAAAAAAAAAACTAGTGAATATCAGTATCAGGAGAGGTCAAAATCTTGTTGATTTACAAATAATAATAATAATCATTTTAAGCATAACAATGTCCCAGTTCCTCTTCACACAAATGAGAAATTAGTAATTTGTTTTCAATGTGAAGCTAAAAGGCAATTTACGTAGTCAAAAAGGAGTGCTGACAGTTCTGGAAGAATGTCTTTCTATGTTGTAGTTTTTTAAATAATGACCTCTGCTACTACACATTTCTCTGCAAAATTTTCTTACCACTCATCAGTGAGCAGTATTCGGCCACTGAGTATGACAGAGCCAAGGAAGAAGACATCAATACATTTGCTTCGGCTCCTCATGATGTACCAGCCAAATTTAACAGTAGGTTAATTCTCATCTTAATTTAAGCAGCATCCTTAGACAGGTGCTGTTTTAAAGACGAGGTTCTATTGAGAGTGACTCCAGGATAAACTGGGTTGGATTCGTTGTCTATCCTTGTTCCTTTCAAGGTGATATGAAGCTGTGTGCCTGTACTCTTGTGGAGGTGAAAGATGCTTGAGACTGTTTTTGATGAACTTGGGATAAGCCTCCACTGGCAACAGTAATTTGCAAGGGCAGTCATGTCCTTGTTCAGCTTTCACTCCTGCTAATCAAAGGACGTCGCCTGCAACCCACAACAGATGTTGTCTGCATAAATTAACTTTCGAGATGATGTCTTGGGTAGGTTGTTCGTGTAGAGGTTGAAGTGTGTTATCGAAAGGACAGAGCCTGGTGGTAACCCATTTATCTGCATTTTCCAGGTGCTTATTCGGTCAACAACATGAACTCAAAATCGACGGTTTCAAAGGAACAGTTCCACTGAATGGGTTACCCACTGAGGTAGACCTCTGCTATTCTTCACCAGCAACCCAATATGCCAAATGGTTTTGTAAGCAGCCATCAAATCAGTGAAAGTGGCTCCTATTTTTAGCTTGCATTGGAAACAGTTTTCAATGAAGGTGGTTAGTGCCACTAAATGGTCACATATGCTGTGTCCTGGTCCAGTGAAAGGATAGATTCTATCTACCATGGGTGCGATATGCTGGAGAACCAGTCCTTCCATTGCCTTGAAGCAGGCACTAAGTAAAGAAATTGAGTGATAACTGGCCAGCAAGAGTGGGTACTTTCCTGGTTTGGGCAGTACTGTAATATTTGTCCTGTCGCCAGAGGTGTGGAAGTGTGCCCTTCGACTAGACCCTGGAGTAGAATCCTTCCAGACATCTTGTTGCATTTGGACCTAGGCGCTGAAGAAACTCTGGGTATACTGTATGTATCATAGCCTGGTGCTGTTCTTGCCTTCATTACACCCAGAACTATTTGCTATTCATGTGCTGTGAACACCTCAGGCATTCTGTACTGGTTCAATCTCTCAAGGAACCACCGCCACTCGTCATGAGCCACTCTTTTAACACACTTGTCAAGTTGCAATCTTCAGCAGCTGGCTGGCCACTTGGTTTGGGCAACAGGGGAAATATGCAGGACTGCAGGTCTAATAAATGAACCATGTCTTTCTGTAGGAAGCCCGTAAGTTCATTGACTGGATCGTCTCCTCCTGTTTGAACCGCTGTGTTGCATCCAGTGACTTGATGACTTTCTCTGCGATGTCGGGATACCCAGTTGCCTCATACTGTTTTAGTAGTTCCTCTACCTCCTCTGTTAGGCATGGTGTGTACATGTGGCGGTATCCATAAACGGCTATATGCCTCCTATTCTGGGATGCCTCTTAATGGGATCATGCACACGCTGCATTCCAGCGTTGCTATATACTGCTCCCAGTTTACCTTCCTGGTTTCCGAATAGATTAAATATCTGGAAGCCAGAGGCCTAAGTCAATGAAAGTGGTGCAGTGTTGGCTTTTTGGGAAATAATTTAACACAACACATAAAACTAGCTGTGGATGACTGTGGATTGTGGACACCCAGCACAGATCAGGGCTGTACTCTTGTTGCCATCATGCAGATCTGAATGTACCTCCGTCCATCCATCCATTATCCAAATGTACCTTGTTGTCGTGTACTATTTGGAGGTCATTATTGTAGGCCAACTCCATAAGTAGCCTGTCATCTGCATTAGCCTCCTGATACCTCGAGCTTTGGTGGTGACATATACTGATGTATGATCAACACCTGGCAATATCACCTCTTCCCACTTCTCACTTGGTGATTTATAGACATTAGCAACATGAAACTCACCAACTTGTATAATATCACAGTGTTTGGTAGATTGTGTCTTTGTTGCTTCTGTAATGTTACTGCTAACATGCAGTATGTGACTCAGCCATGTTTAACATGAAAACTTATGACATCAAAACCGGCTATAGTGAAGGGTCTTGCCTTATCTGCTGTGATGTGTGTTTCCTGCAGGCAGACAACATCAGTTTCATGTTCGTCTGCTAGGACACTGATGAGCCTCTGTTTGGCGGCTGATAGACCCTCGACATTCAATTTGAGAATCTGTATGCTGGACCCATGGCTTGAAAGTCTTGAGTCAGCTTCTTGTTGGAGAGTGTTGATGAGGGGCCAGTATTCAGTGAGTTTTTGGAATTTAGCCCGATGCTGGTTCGATTATTAGTTTCTCCTGCCAAGCCAGGGTACTTAAGGGGAGCACGACATGAAAGCTGATCCATCCCACATAGTTCTTACATTTTTACATAACTAAATACTTTTGTAAATGACAAGTGTAAGTCTTCCATGGTAGGGAGACATGTTCTTGAATAAAATGTTGTTTGATTCATAAATGTGTTGAATTTATTCATGTTGTAGTGAAATGGGAATAAATTATATCAACAAATTAAATTCTAGAGGTGTAAATACTTTCTGCAGTGTTGGAAGTGTACTTTTTTTGTTCTTTATTTCGCCTTATATCTTTCTTTTGTTTTAGGAATTTGTTAGTTTTCGCATACCCCTTTGGGTCAGAGCACAAGATCAGCCATTGTACAACACCCATGGAGCAATTGCAGTTTAAGGGTCTTGCTCAAGAGCCAAGCAGAGTAGGATCTCTTTCGGCAACCTTCCAGATACCAGAGCAGATCCTTAGCCTCAGAGCGACCTTAGTGGCTCTTACTTTATGTTGATAACTAAAGAAACTGACTTTAGTTAAGAATTGAGGGGCATGAATACTATTTTGCTGACAGTGTATATAGGCTGTTAACCTTGTAATTTGTTCCAGTTGGGACATTATGCTGAATTTAACAGTCCTGTGCTGTTCCTCAAGTCTGAAAATGCATCACAATTAATTACAAAAATTAAGAAACAATATGTTTAAATTGCATATTTGAAGTTAATAAAATATAATCCCGACTGATTAGGATCGAACAGTCTGTTCTGTAGAAGAAAGGAAGAGACTTGGTTGGAGATCGCACTTTCCAAAGTTTTGGATAGGAATCAGAGAAGAGACATACTGTAGGTCTGTAATTAACTACTCTACTTGAGATGGATCAAGAATAGGCTTCTTGAGGAGAGCGTTATTGTGTCCTGTTTGAACAATGTGGGAAAAGTGTCTTTGCTGAGTGAGCTGCTGATGCAGAAATGAGTGAGGGAGAGATAGCCTGGAGGAGATGAGGGGATGGGGTCAAGTAGACTGGTATTGGGTGATTTCAGAGGATTTTGAAAACATTAATAGTGGAGAGAAAGAGTCTAAAGTTGTAGTATATTCAGGATGGCTGGCAGGGGTGATGAGAACTGACTGCTGATGACAGTCATCTTTTCCGGAAAAAACTTTGCAGACTCATCAACAGTCAAGGAGGTTGAGGGTGAAGGCAGTAAAAGGTTGAGGAAATATGTGGAAGTAGAGAACAAACCATGAGTGTCAGAGATGCTAATCCTATTTTGGGAAACTTACCTGAGCACTGGTAGTAGAGAAAGAACAGGAAGATACAAGAGATTAATTCTCATCCAGATCAGCCTGGTCCTTTGATTTCAGCTGACGTAAGCTATGTTTGTAGACTGTGTAGAGTTTTTGAAAGCTGAGGGCAGGAAAATCTTTCACGTACAGGCCTAGTGGAGAAAGGGTGTCAATAGCAACATTAATGTCAAGAGATGAGAAGTGGCCAGGAGGTGGGAGAGCAGAGGAGACTAGAGAACAGAAACGGGTTGGAGAGATGGAGCAGAAGTGAAGGCGGAGGACCCAGTGGAAAAAAGGGAAGTAGCAGTGAGAACCAAATAAAAAAAGTGATCAGGTGTATGTAGTGGAATAACAGTTATGTTTGTGGGTGTGCAGTTTCTTGAGAGGATGAGATCCAGACGTTTACCAGCTTTGAGAGTGGCTAGGATGTAGAGTTGTGTCAGGCAGAAAGAGGAAAGAAGAGAAAGAAAGTACTGTCTCGGTGCATGCTCAATAATCCAGGTAAGGAAATCCTAGAAATTTGATTCTGTTCATCTGGACAAAGTTTTTAAGTGGGAGAAATATTTCGAGACTTATCCAAGTCTCTTCCTCAGTCTCAATTGACTGCAGGTTTCCCCAACCTTATAAACAGTACCTTTGCTTAATCACAGAGACTAGCACCATTGACAAAGGGCCAGTTGAGGAAGAGACTTGGATAAGTCTCGAAATATTTCTCCCACTTAAAAACTTTGTCCAGATGAACAGAATCAAATTTCTAGGATTTCCTTACCTGGATTATTGAGCATGCATCGAGACATCGAGAGCCACTTTGGCAAGGACGGCCTAAAGCTTGTACGTGAGTATGAGCAAACAGCACACAAGATGGCAGACTACAGGAACCATCTGAGATTCAGCCTCAGATGTAGACAGAGCGGGATCACTCCTAAAAGTCTACAGATGAAATCGTCAGTAAAAGGCCTGCGAGCTAACAAAATCCTCCAGAAGGCACAGAGTCAGCTGCTAAATAAATGGGTGAGACAAACTAACTTCACTATTGATGTTTTAAAATCCAAAGAGGAGCAGATCCACCAAAGACTTTCTTCACTTCTAGATGAGAAAACACTTCAACAGGTGCTTGAGTTCACCGAGAAGGCTCGTCTAGCACAGCATGAAAAGTCTAAAACCAGGCAAGAGAGGAAGTTTGATCTACTTGCTGTGCGCCACAAACACCAGCACACTATGGGGAGTGTCCTCCACAACCAGCAGAGAGAAGGATGCCAGACAGAAACTAAAGATGTGGACAAATGGGTGAAGAACTTGTCTGACAAACAACTCACCCAAGCAGAGAAAAACGTCCTTTCTAAAGGGTTAAATTTTGCGGTCACACCGAAACAAATTCCGCTAGTGGAACTGATTACAGCCACAGAATCTGCTATCAGAAACAACAACATTGCTGATTTGGAAGCAGAACAACTGCGGATAAAAGTTTCGGCATGTCTCAGCAATGCAAAACCCCCTGCATCCAATATCAGCATTGAGGAGAGGAAGGCCCTCACGGCACTCAGCAAGGACAACAACACCATCATCCTTCCAGCGGACAAGGGGAGATGCACAGTTGTGCTAAACCAGACAGACTACCATGAGAAAATTTTGTCTCTGCTCAGTGACAAAAATACTTATGAGCCCTTAAAGCGAGATCCAGGTAGTGGTTACAAGAAAAAGGTGATAGATTGTCTTAAGCAGTTAGTTCAGGACAATGCTATTGACCGGACCACATACCACAGATTATACTCAGGGGAATCTACACCAAGTGTGTATGGTTTAACAAAAATACACAAACAGGGTGCTCCTTTAAGACCCATTGTCTGCATGATCAATTCAGTCACGTATAACATCTCCAAGTTCCTGGCCGCTGTTCTTAACCCGGTGGTAGGCAGCTCAAAACACCACATTCAGAACACATTGGATTTCGTGGAGAAAGTGAGAGAGGTCGTTATGGAGGCAGAAGAAACCTTGGTCTCATTTGATGTTACATCTCTATTCACTTGTGTCCCAGTGACTGAAGCAGTGGAGGTAGTACGTAAGAGATTACAGAATGACCCCACTCTCAGTAAAAGAACCTCTCTCAACGCAGACCAAGTGTGCCTGCTTTTGGAACTGTGTCTTCAATCCACATATTTCATATACAAAAGCCAGTACTACAGGCAGAAGCACAGGTGTGCCATGGGTTCCCCTGTTTCACTTATAGTAGCCAATCTATATATGGAAGAAGTGGAAAAGAGGGCTCTATCATCCTATCCTGGAACACCACCGAGCCATTGGTTCAGATATGTGGATGACACCTGGGTGAAAATCAGATCTCAGGAGGTACCACAGTTCACAGACCACATCAACAGGGTGGACAAACACATCAAGTTCACCAGAGAGGATATGGAAAATAACAAGCTAGCCTTCTTAGACTGTGAAATTTCCATCGTCAACAGGGGACATTTGAAAGTGGATGTGTACCGTAAACCCACACATACGGACCAGTATCTAAGGTTTGACTCTCACCATCCACTAGAGCACAAACTAGGTGTCATTAGGACTCTACAACACAGAGCTAACACCATTCCCACAGACTCAGAGGCCAGGGAAGCAGAAGAACACCACGTTAAAAAGGCCCTGAGTCAATGTGGATATCCCAGCTGGTCCTTTGTCAAAGCAGGGAGGACACCTAAAGAACGCTCCAAGCGATTCAGGAGAGAGGAAGGACATCCACTGCCTAAGCGAAAACCCTTAGTGATCCCGTATGTGTCAGGAGTATCGGAACAGCTGAGGCGCATTTTCTCGAAACACCGGGTCTCAGTGGCTTTCAAACCCCAAAACACACTACGCCAAAGATTGGTCCATCCCAAGGATCGGGTCCCACGGCACAAACAGAGTAACATAGTTTACGCAGTTAAGTGCCAGGAGGAGTGCCGTGAATTGTACATCGGGGAAACCAAGCAGCCACTGGCTAAGCGCATGTCACAACACAGAAGAGCTTCCTCGTCAGGCCAGGACTCCGCAGTCTATTTACATCTACAGGATAGTGGTCACTCCTTTAAAGATGAAGAGGTGCACATCCTGGACAGGGAGGAGCGCTGGTTTGAGAGAGGAATCAAGGAGGCCATTTACGTGAAAAAGGAACGACCATCTCTGAACAGAGGAGGGGGCCTAAGGGTACATCTGTCGCCATCTTACAATGCTGTGATTGCAGCCATTCCTCAACCCTCTATGAATGGTTCACACGTCTACTAATCAGTGGACAATTTGCATATCACTGATCAACTGGCCCTTTGTCAATGGTGCTAGTCTCTGTGATTAAGCAAAGGTACTGTTTATAAGGTTGGAGAAACCTGCAGTCAATTGAGACTGAGGAAGAGACTTGGATAAGTCTCGAAATATTTCTCCCACTTAAAAACTTTGTCCAGATGAACAGAATCAAATTTCTAGGAAAGAAAGTACTGTATGTAGAAGGACGACGGACCGTCCAGGTGAATGTTCAGGTCCCTAAGGACCAGAAGTGGACTGTTATATAGTTGAGAGCGGTACATGTAGCACATTGGGGAAGTTCCTTATTGGACCTGGAGGGCACTAAAGAACAACAGTTCTTTATCCTCATAGGTGGCACAGTGGTAGTGCTGCTGCATTGCAGTAAAGAGATTGTGGGTTCGCTTCCCGGGTCCTCCCTGTGTGGAGAGCGCTTTGAGTAGTGAGAAAAGCGCTATATAAATTTAAAGAATTATTATTATTAACAGTGTTAAATTTAATAGGGTAGGAGGCAGTGATTGAATAGCACTCAGAAGAAGTGTAATACAAAGTTAAGTCCCTCTTCCTCTTCAAGTGGACCGATAGGTATAGGAGAAATGGAATCCAGAGGAAAGGGCTGTCTGTGTTGCTGCAATTTCTGGATAGATCCATGTCTCAATTAGTTCCACAACTTGGAGTCCTCTTTGGGTGGCAAATGCTGGAATGAAATCCACTTTGTTCACTGTGGACTGATATTTCTAGCGGCCGAAAGAGAAGGTGTGGCTTATCAGCAGTAAAAGATTTTCTGCATTATGGCCTCTCCTGTTAGTGGGACGAGAGAAACATCTAACGTTAATGACATGAATGTATTAACAGCACATGTTGAGAAACAATTGAGTAAAGAAAAAGTGTATCTGGTTGGAGAAAAGTATCTATAGCTTTTATTGGTGTCCTTGCTCGGTGGACTCACATACATAGACTTGTGGTCTTCATGGGAGGAGGGTTGCACATGAGGGCTGACACTTGGCAACAGCACTGGAGAGCTCTTAAATATAGAACAGCTGACTGAGCACAGCTGTAAGTATCGAAGTAATTAAAAAGACAATTTTTTTAACTGTACCAATGAAGACGCTCAGCTGCTTTTGTGAAAGCAGTACAGAAAATAACAAGCAAGTCAGTTCCACTGACAGACTGAGCAGATCGTTCCTCCTCTACATTATACGATTAATGTTAACATTATACAAAGATGTTGTCTGTCATTATACCTGCATTGTTATCACTCTTTAATATTGTTCTTTGTCAGTATGCTGCTGCTGGAGCATGTGAATTTCCCCTTGTGATTAATAAATCTATCTATCTATCTATCTATCTATCTATCTATCTATCTATCTATCTATCTATCTCTATCTATCTATCTATCTATCTATCTATCTATCTATCTATCTATCTATCTATCTATCTATCTATCTATCTATCTATCTATCTATCTATCTATCTATCTATCACTTTCTGATCTCGGTAAAAAAAAATGGTTTGCAATTAATACATAGAGTGTGATTCAGTGCCATTTTACTGCATGGTCAGTTCTACCTTTTGCAACAATATTTATGTTTTAATAAACAGTATTTGGGCTTGTAATAATACCATTAAACTAATTTATGCAGGACATAAACTCATGTTTAGTTCCAAGCTATCTAACCTTGATTTATGGTCTGTTGTTGTTGTATGAATCTCATAATTTTTTTATTTAAACATCAATAGTTTATGGAAATAACATTTTTGTCTTTATTTCTCTGGGTTTTCACAAGTTTAACTTGATCTTTTTGGTAGTAGTCTGACTTTCATTTATTTAAGGAGTTTTTAGTGTGTGTTCCACATGCTGATTCTTTAACTGTATGCCTGGTGTATTTTTAATTGCAGGTCAAAGTATCATTCAGCACTTTCCGTGAAAAGGCTATGGCAATACCTTGTTAAACAGGAAGAGATACAGGAAACATTTATCCGAAACATATTTGATAAAAAAATATGTCAGACTGAGGTATGAATGCTTTTTATTCTTCATGTGATGCATTTTGTAGAGTTCCATTTTGTATGAATGATTCCTTAAGCACAAATTGTGCTAACTTGTTTGTGTTCATCACACTAGCCTGCCTTAGACAAAAATGGTGCTTACCAGTAGCATCATTTCTCACTTCACATTCTCAAATGCTCACCTTTAATTCAAGTATCCTGCTTATATTGTCCTAAATCTTAATTTGTTATCAAGTTTGGAGGATATCTGTCAAATAAATAATTAAATGTCATGAAATGTGTCTTGTGCATGGTTCATCTCATTCTTTTGTTCATTGTCTTGTGGCTTTTCTCCCTACCAATGAGAGTGTTAAAAGTACTGTGATGAGAGAACCTAAACTGAATAAGCTACAGCATACTGAAATTTTGACTGTAAACTTAGTTCTACAGTATTCAAAAGTGCATCCGTTGAGGCACATTTCAAGTCACTGTTTGTTTTTTTCTTAAATATGTTCTTAATAACTAGTGATTTCAGTGTTTATCATTTTGTAATGTAAATATTTTCAGATGACTGTAAAGAAATTTCAGCTTTTCATGTGTACAGTTCTTAGGCAAGTATAAATTCTACTTTTTTACTTGCTTAAAATAGCATTTTTCTAAGTATCACTTTGCTTTGTTTCAGAGAACAAAGCAAAAAGGGAAAAAAGTATGGCATTAGTTTTATAAATTGTGAATGGTCATGATTAAAACCCATGAAGTTGCTGAATGTAAGTTGTTGTAGTTAATGTAGACTTTTGTATCCCTTCATAGTTCTTACTTATTTTGCAATGTTAATTTCCAGTACATCAGCATTATTAAAAACCCAAGTCATTTTTTGTATTATTGCCTGTTACATTTTATTTTTGGGTACTCTTGACATGCCAATATAAACTCCCAAACTTCTAATTATTTATTTTTTGTCAAGTGAAATTTATTAGTATTTTATGGATAGAAACTGCTGCTTATACCGTAGTTTGTACAACTTATGAAAATGTATTATTTTAGTAACACCTCTATCTCATCATTGTTTTACCTTACTTTTTTGAAAATTTTAATCCAATTAATTTTAATCCTTGAGACATTACCGGCTGCAGGATTCAGCAGTCAAAACTTTGACAAAAAAATTGGCAGGACGAAATGCATAAAACCAAGAATAATATACTGAAAACTTAATATTACGTTGTTTCTGTTTTTCCCCTTTGGAAAAAAATTGCTTTTACAAACAAAACAATGTAATATTGAACATTAAGTTGTATAAGTTAGAATGTAAAAAAATTGTTTTTACACAAAATTTTGATGATAAATGGTTCTTTGGTTTTAAACAAAAATTAATTACAAACTGATAGGGCTAATCTCACCCACTTTTCCCATTCTCTCCATTTCCAGTCAGAGGAAGAAAGCTTAATATTCTGAGTGCTGCATGTTTCTTTTAAATACTATTATTAATATTTTTACTTTTTCTCATGGTTTGTAAAGAAATACGTGGCTAAGAATCATGTGCTGTTGCTTAAAATGAAATGTGAAATTTGAAAACATAGCCCTTCACAAAAATTGAGTTCTAATTGTGCACATCGTGCCAAGATCAAAGAGAAAGTGGAAATGCACATAAAAAAGTGAAGATTGTTCATGCCTGTCCAACATTTTAATACTCTTTTGATACCAATGCTTTTTTAGCATACACACAGATGGCAGAAGAATAATTTTTATTAAAATATATGTGTTTTCACAGGTGAAACAAATGATTTTTTTAAACTTTGCATTATAATGGCCTTCAAGTATTTCCTTTACTTTATAATTATTAATTTTGCAGTAGCTTGGAAATGTTTTGCAAAAATGAGTTTGATTGTTTATCATGAGACTGCTAAGCTAACAAATAATACAGAGCAAAATTTCAAAGGTAAGCACAGAAAGAATAGGTGGTAGATCGGTTGTGCTGGACATGGCTTGAGACTTTACAGCATAGGATGCCATTTCAGTGCTATTGGCAGAAACAGTCAGTCAAGGAATAACACGAGGAAATAAACTAAATTGAGTTTTTCTCATTTCTCCACTTTACAGTGGGATCAAAAATGTAATACAGACAGGGCCGGTGTTACCATTAAAGCAAATTAGGCATTCACTTAGGGCGCAGATCATAAGGGGGTGGAAAAAATCCAGCTGCATAGGTTAGCTACTGAATGGACAGCAGATTAATAAGCTTAACCTGGGGCGTAAAATAACCTAGCAACAACACTGAATATAGGTGACCTGAATACACAGTCTATATACTGAAATTATGTCTTATTGGTATAAGCAATGTGCGCAAAGTCAGCAGCCAACTCAGACTGCATGTGAAACAGCTTGTTAGATGAGGTAGCTTAATCAGTATTGCTGACACTGAAAAGGCTAAAAGCAAATTCTAAATTTTCCATTATCATTGAAGGAAACCAGGTTTTGCTTAATGCAATAAGTGCTTGGGTCTCTCAGAATAAAATCAGTAGTAAAACAATACTTTTATAATGCTAGAGATGTTTATTGCATACATAACATGTCTGGAGTAACATAGTGTTGAAATCAGTGGAAGGTAAAGCAAACAACCATTCGTTTATATTCAAATGTCAGTTTTTGATTTTGGTTAAAAGCATTTGTAATATACTGTATTTGAATGATGTTATATTAGTGACATTTGATATGATACTCCTGTCACATGTTGGAGAATGGTATAGAATAGGCACGTAATTTGCTTATACCTACAGTTTATCATTTTGACTTAATCTGCATTCAGATTTAACAGACCCTACTTGTAGATAATGAAATACTGTTATTGCAATTTTTAATATCATGGTGGGCATGAAAAATATAAAGATCATATACAAATGTTTTTTTCATTTGCATTCCTGAGCTGATGATTCAGTTGGAGTAGCATACACCCCCTTTTTAGCTGGCTTGAACATTAAATTGTTTTAGTCATAGACAATTTTGGTTTTGTCTGAATTCTTACTCACCAGTATCTGCTACCCGATTACGCCCTCAAAATAATGAAGAGTTGCTACTTTAATGATTAAGTGAGTCTGTAGTTATGACAGCTCATTCAGATATTCTTATTTCATTTGTCAAATTTTGTTCTCAGATTAAAATTTCATTTTTGGAGTCATAAATGTGTCGTAGTAAATTTAAGTCAGTCCTGCTTTTTTGTCCTTTATCATTCAGGAAATAATAAATACTGTATATTGAAACTATAGTTGTCATACACTTGGTAACCTTGACCTGTTCTTTTCTCATGTCCACCTTTTTTATTTGGCTACTAAAATACTGAAATCTTTTTACATAAATTAGAAAAGGGAAAACTTTTTTTAGGATTTTGCTTTAAATTAATTTTATATTACTGAAAACACTACCTGCGGTGGGTTGGCACCCTGCCCTGGATTGGTTCCTGCCTTGTACCCTGTGTTGGCTGGGATTGGCTGCAGCAGACCCCCGTGACCCTGTGTTCGGATTCAGCGGGTTGGAAAAAGGATGGATGGATGGATGAAAACACTACAGGTAACCTTTTCACATTTGTGAGGCTTAGGGGCAAAACAAATGTGAAAGTTTGCAATTAATACTTGGGGTGCCCCCCTAACTGTGGTGGGGCATGTTACAGCAAGATATTTTTGTGGTTTCATTTGTTGATTGCTTTTAGGATTTTTATTTATTTTTAACTTAACTCTCCGTTTTACCACAATCAACATGCACACTAATCTTAATGAGTACATTGAGGTTTAGCATCATGTGGCATGCATGGCTTCAGCTTTATTATCCACATCAATAAACAAAGAGAGGGGCAGATAGGAAAAGGGAGAAATTGGGAGAAAAGATATCAATAAGTGGGCAAGTGAGCATGAGCTCAAGAAAGGTGAGAGCTTAGAAGGATGGCTAGAGCTCGACATGGGTTATATGTTCCCCGCTGATAGAGGTTTTATCGGTAAGGTACCGGCCTTTCCACCTGCCGAGGGAATACAGTTGCATGCTGGTGGTTGCCGTCTACCACCCGCCTAGCGCAAATGCTAACCAGGCACTAGCGGAACTCTACGAGATCATCAGCAAACTGGAAACTACGCACCCTGAGGCATTATTCATTATTGCTGGAGACTTCAATCATGCCAACTTGAAGTCAGTTCTCCTAAAATTTTTCCAGAAGGTGAAGTTTGCAACTAGAGGGGGAAGCTGTCTGGACAATGTTTACACAAGCACTCCTGACGCCTACATGGACCTACCCCGCCCCCACCTCGGCTGTTCAGACCATATCAGCGACCATATCAGCGTGTTTATGGTTCCTGCATACAAGTCCCTACTGAAGCGCACTGAACCAGCCCACAAGAATATCAGAGTTTGGCAGGTTGGTGCTGTTTCAGCTGTCCAAGACTGCTTCGAATTGACAGACTGGGACATTTTCAGGGAGGCTGCTGTGGATGGTGACTCCATCAATCTGGAGGAGTACACAGACTCTTTGACTGGCTACATCTCCAAATGCATAGAGGATGTTACTGTTACCAAGGATGTTACCACAAGAGCCAACCAAAAGCCCTGGATGACGAGAGAAGTGCACAAGCTGCTCAAGATCAGAAATGCAGCCTTCAGATCTGGAGACAAGGCCGCCCTCAGGGTGGCCAGAGCCAACCTGTCTTGTGCTATAAGGAGAGCTAAGTGGGCATACGCGCAGAGGATTAACAAACACTTCAGCAGCACCAGAGACGCACGTCGTATGTGGCAGGGCGTTCAGACAATTACAAACTACAAGCCCAACCCACACAGCAGCGATGGTGATGCCTCCCTACCAGATGAGCTGAACAACTTCTTTGCACGGTTTGAGGTGCAGAACAAAGAGCCCGCGAGAAAAGCAACACCATCCTGCACTGACCAGGAACTCTGTCTCTCTATAACTGATGTGAAGAGGAATTTATCCAGAGTCAATCCATGCAAGGCTGCAGGACCTGACAACATACCTGGTCGTGTGCTCAAAGAATGTGCCAGTCAACTGGCTGGTGTCCTCACAGACATCTCTGAGCCAGTCGTCAGTCCCAGCATGCTTCAAGTTGACCACCATCATACCAGTGCCAAAGAAGTCATCAGTGACATGCACCTAAAAGTAAACACTGGCAAGATCAAAACAAAAAAAACGTGGTCACTGAGTACAAGCGCAAGAGGACGTGCGAATAAATATGAATAATGTTGCATCAGTGCCACAATGTTTTCCGAAATGTACTATACAGGTCATAAAATGAGTTAGTCTAAATATCATATATACCTATGTTTCTGGTTTTTTTTTTGTTTTTTTTTTTGTCAGTGCGACTTTGACATCATGGACCATAAGGTGCATACTAATTCAGCGTGAGCAGAAACACTAAATAAAACTGAATAAAAAAAAATTCAAGTGACGGTGAGATACGAAGAAGGCAGATTCACCAGCTTTTGTGTGTCAACTTTTATCCCTCCAGATCAGAGAATTTCCAGTTCGATTGTCTCAAAACACCACTCACATCTACAGTTATTACTAAAACATGAAAAACATTTCTGTTCTAACGATGTGTTTATATAGATTGTTGTAGACACAAAACACACATCAAATTATTTCCCCTTACAATTCTGGGTAACTCACTCCCAGATAATCAATCAAAGCAGGACCTGGGAGACCTTCTTGCACGTTTTGAGGCAATGGATGGTATAGCTTGCTGCTTGGGCTTATTGACACATTTAGAAGACAAAACAGGCTGATGGAGAGGTGCAAAAGGATTTAAGGTGGGCTGGGTTTTCGAGTTTTTTCGTTGGCTCTGGTAATTCTAGTGTTAAGTATTTTGACACTCATGATATCCTTCTGCTGTGAAAACATTCTGACCTGTCATTGTTTACACATGTCTTAAACAACTATTATCATACACTGATAATTTCTGTATTATCTATATCTATTATTTATTAGTTATTTATTTATTATATTACATATCTGTTGGCTATATTTATGTATCTAGATTACAAATACCATACATTGCATCAATGTTCATATTGCTTACTACACGTCAATATTGCTGCTACTTCTTTGTCTTGTCTTTGCACAATGTCTTGTCTTGTTTGTATTTTAATTTTTAATTTTAATTCTATTTTTAATTTATTTGCACTTCATGTTGTTACACTGTGGACCCTGAGCTTCGCAATTTCTTTTATCTGTATACTTGTATATGGTTGAGATGACAATAAAGTTCACTTTGACTTTGATCTGTAGAGGGCAAGAAAAAGAGTGAAAACATTCATGCAACAGCTGGAAAGATTTTTCCAGATCTGCTGAATAATTATTGCAGCAGTGAAGCTGCTGTTAAATTGGATATAACAGCTGTTGGTAGCTCCCATAGATCCCACAGTTTTAGTTTTTTTTGTTTTTTACCAAAAATAGCCTTTAATATTAACAATATAGTATGCTTATGTTACTTACACTAATAAATGTTAAAACAACACTAACATTTATATATTGTTTATATGTTATATGATTTTATGTGATACAAATTATTTTCAGTATTGTTTATATATTGTTTACTGTGTTCCAAAAATATTCCCATGTAATTGTTCATAGCCAACACATGAATAAACAAAAATGCGAATCTCAAGGGGCAGGTGTATATGGGGATTTGTACTTTGGATGTAGTAATCTTCCTAGATATGAATATGTTGACATGCAACTGAATGTGTGTACTGCAATACCCAGTCTTTTTACTTTTGTTAACAAAGTTATCTGATATTGGATGAAAAGAGTAATCTTATTAAAATTAGCTTTACAACTATTTAGTGACATTCATAATTTTGTTGTTCTAAACAGATTGACTTGGTAAATTAAATACTGTTATTACTTTCCTATTATTTGTAAGATGTCTTTGAAAAAGTATAGGATGATACCATTCTCCCTTGAGGGCAGTAACTAATAAATAATTAACCTTCTTCTTGCTACTCTAAATCCTGTTTGCTGAACTGCATATACAAGTACAGGTGATCTGTCTCTTAGTAATCTTTTTAAGTATTGCATCCTCTAGTGCAGTAAAATGTTATGGAGTGTGCTGCCCTTCCATTATCTTTACAATTTGTAAGGATTGCAATTTACATCTTTTCAAGGATTGGTAAACAATATAATTACCAACCTTATTTATTTATGTTTAATTATTTACAATGATCCAGTGAACCTAACCTTTGTCGGATATATGGCTTTACCTAGAGTTTAAGCAAAATGACACCTTTTATTGGCTAACTAAAAAGATTACAATTTGCAAGCTTTCGAGGCAACTCAGGCCCCTTCTTCAGGCAAGATGTAATGTAATGTAAAAGGTGTAATTTTGCTCGACTTGCTTGATTTTACTCTACATTCATAATGGCTAACACGGTACAACACCCTAGTACTACTAGAATTTAATATACTTTGATGATTTTGGCATAAAATGTTCAATGAAGATACAATTTTGTTTGACCAGTAACTTTGTGCTGAATATATTTGGTTAGATTTTAACTGTCAAGCTGCTTATTATATAGCAAAATGGAAAAAATTGTTTTACGTTGATACTTTCAAGTTGTGAGTTATCTTATTAGATAACTGGAAGTTTTATTTCATTAGACATAGGCCCAAAACCATAACTTTGCTTCCTATTTGGTATTTCATTCCCCTTATAAATAATCTTAACATTGAGTGCTGATGTAGAAATGCCCTGTCTTGAATTAATCAAAATAAAAACTGTAAAATAAGTAGACATGTTTGCACAAACAGATAAATGAAGTCATGAAATATGATGATTGTGTATATGTTTGTAATAGTGAAGCTATTCTTTGACATCTTTGTTTTATTTGTCACTGTAGATGGAAGCAGACCAGGGACACCCTGGAGGAAAGGCAAGGATTATCCATAAAGAAACTGATATTATAACTGCATTTGCTATTAATAAGGTATGTATTTCAGCCTTATTTTTAGAGGAAGAAGTTTTACTGATGAATGAACATTATGATTTTAAAAAAATCTTTATTGAATCAGATACGTATGTATAAATATCATAAACAAAAGAAACATATGTATTTAAATATGTGTTTTATGAGAAGAATAAAACACCTGAACAAAATACTCCACTGCTTTTTCCCCATACACAGTTTAAAGTGTTCTGTTTTAAACAACATTACACATATTCACCCACCCATAAAGTTTCAAAAAAATAGTTTGCTATTACATAATAAACTCTGACTACCCCACCTAAATACTACACATTAAACATTTAAATTTAAACAGAGTGATATTATGTTATACACACACACACGGAAAATTCTTCCTGTCCGCATATTTCATTTACACAAATTCACTTATTCCCTGTTATAAAAGTATAACCTATTTTGTGACACCAGTGGTTTATTTGCACCTATTCACGGCCATACATAGCCATGTGATGCCTTTATATTTCCGGGGCTTCACAAGCACTACACTGAATGGATCAATGTGTGTGTCTCGTGTGCCAAGAAACAGGGGTAAGCTATTGAACTCCATTCATGACTAGGAATTCGCAGTAAGTGTGGGTCATAAACTCCTGCCCTTTGTTGCTACTACCAAGTGGATCATTTAGTGAGGTCATTGAATCAGTCATGCTGGGGCCACTTTTGGACTCGGATGGAGTGCCCAGAAGAAAATCTAACATGACTACAGAGAAAATAAATGTCGCAATTAGGTTTCTATAGTTAAACCTGAGGAAGGATCATTACTGAGCCTCGAGGGGCGAGAGAGGAGGGCCGGCACGTCTGCTTAACCATGTCCCACCCCCCCCCCCAAACCTGTACTCCCCAAAAATTGGTGTACCCTCCCTGGATCTGGCCGTCCCTCCAAACTGGTTGGAAGAGGAAGGAGGAAACTGGTAAGAGAGGCTACCAAGAGGCCAATGGCCACTTTGAAGGAGTTATAGAATTTTATGTCAAAGAGTGGTCATTGTGTGCATGTGACAACAATTTCACAAGCGCTCCACAATTGTGGCTTGTTCAGGAGGGTCACAAGGAAAAAGCCATTTCTCAAGAAAGGTCACATTAAGGCTCGTTTGAGCTTTGCCAGAATGCACCTTGAAGATTCTGATGCCAAGTGGAAAAAGGTCTTATGGTCAGATGAGACCAAAATCAAACTATTTGGCCTCAATACCAAACGGTACACCTGGCGGAAATCCAATGCAGCTTACCATCTACAACACACTATACACACAGTAAAGCATGGAGGTGGCAGCATCCTGTTGTGGGGGTGTTTCTCTGCCGCAGGGCCTGGGGATCTCGTTAGGGTAGAAGGAAAAATGGATGGGCAAAATACTGTCAAATTCTTGAGGAAAACCTTCTACCCTCTGCCAGAAAGTTGAAGATAGGCAGAATGTTCACCTTTTAACATGACAACCCGAAACACACAGTAAAATTGACCACACAGTGGCTGAAGGAAAAAAAACGAATGTCCTTGTGTGGCCCAGTCAGAGCCCAGACCTAAATCCCATTGAATATTTGTGTAAAGATTTGAAGATAGCAGTCCACCAAAGCTCACCATCAAATTTGACCGGACTTAAACAGTTCTGTAAAGAAGAGTGGGCAAATATTGCTCAATCTAGATTTGCAAAGCTGATAGAGAAGTATCCCAATAGACTTCAAGGCTGTCATTAAAGTAAAAGGTGGTTCAACAAAATACTGACATTGGGGGGTTAGCTTTTATTAATCTCAGTATGTCTTGTTTTTGATTTTTTTGTAATTTTTCTGAACTGTAGCTGTGATATCTTTCACTTGGATGTTATAGGTTACATTGAGTAAGTAAAGCTGGGAAGAAATATTTTTGTGTTTGTTTTCATTCAAGGCTGTAAAGCAAAAAAAAAGGGAATATTTCGAAGGGGGTGATTCTTTTCTACTGTATACCCACTGAATATATATATATATATATATATATATATATATATAAAATAAATTGTGTGTGTGGTCTTCAGGACAAAAACAACCTGGAGGCTACCTAGCAGTTTTACTATATTGGTGAACTTGCAGAGGCATCAGCTAAGTGGTCCAGGACAATGAGTATCTTGTCCAAGTCGGATGTGTTAGTTGAGTGCTGCTGTGGCACAAATTGAGCAGAACAGATTAGAACCTGTCTCAGGCAAACATATGGTAGCTTGTTGTGTGAATGTACAACATGCATGTACCACAAAACTGAATTTGTCTGCTTGGGTTGAATGAGAAGTGAGGTGCATGCAAGTGCCAAAAAAATTTAAAAGTGCACCATGCCAGCAAGTGCAAGTCACACTTGAATAAGCTTCTACATCTATCTTAGAATTCACACCAACTCCTGTGGCTGTGGTTGAGTGTGAGCAGAGCGGACTGCTCCATACATACATGCATACACACACACAAACATATTTTGTAGTGAGAACTGAGGTACATGCATGCACCATCTAGTGGCTGTGGTTGAGCGTGAACAAAGCTGACTGCTCCATATACACTACACACACACACACACACACACAGAGTTCTTTTGTTTATATATGTCTAATGCATATGTGTGTGTTGTGTGTGTGTGTGTGTGTGTGTGTATATTTAGGTCCATAAATATTTGGACATAGACTTTTTTCTAATTTTGATTCTGTACATTACCACAATGAATTTTAAATGAAACAACTCAGATGCAGTTGAAGTGCAGACTTTCAGCTTTAATTCAGTGGGGTGAACAAAACGATTGCATAAAAATGTTAGAGCCAGTGTTACAGGGTAAAAAGAGGCGGTCGGGTTTGGCACCAAGAGGAGCATGACCAATGCTAAAGGGGCTGGATTGCTCTTGCTGAGCAACCAATAAGTAGAA